>NC_057810.1:560423716-560440857 GCF_018294505.1 Triticum aestivum | reverse complement strand
GCGCGCGGTGGCCGGGGCCACGTGTCGCGTCCTGGTTGGTCCGGGGCGGCGGGCGGATTTCGTCCGGCGTGGACCGGACGTGTCCGGCGCGCGGAGGGAGCGGGGCTAGGGTTTCGGCACCCGGAAATTCGGAGGGGAGGACATATTTATAGGTAGAGGGAGCTAGGAGAGTCCAAATGAGGAGCGGTTTTCGCCCACACGATCGTGATCGAACGACCGAGAGCATGGAGGGGGTTTGGATGGGTTTTGGGCCAGTTTGGAGAGGTGTTGGGCTGCAAAGAGAAGGAGGCTTTTCGGTTACCCGGTTAACCGTTGGAGTATCAAACGACCTCCAAATGGCACGAAACTTGACAGGCGGTCTACCGGTGCTATACCAAGGCCGCTTGGCAAACCTCGGGCCATTCCGAGAAAGTTTAACACCCGCACACGAAAAGAGACAAGAAGGGGACGCCAGATGACATAGGAGTGTCGGATCACAAAACGGACAACGGGGAAAATGCTCGGATGCATGAGACGAACACGTATGCAAAATGAAATGCACATGATGACATGATAACATGCAACACGCAAGCAAATGACATGGCAACAACGGCGAATAACTGGCATACACCTGGCGCATCGAATCCGGGGCATTACAGCTTCCCTTTCTCTTCCGCTGAGAACCGGCGGATCGGCGCCATTGGCGTGAAATGGAGAAAGGGCGAGGAAGAAAGAGTGAAGCAGAAAGAGATGGACTGCGGGGGCTCTTGCCCGTCCGTACTTATAGCCCAGAGGAGGCCAACTGTCAGCCTCCATGATCGTAGGTAATCATGACTCATTTCTGCATGTAGGGACTTGTCAAGTCGAGCGGTTGCTGAGGCAGCATGGGGAAGCGGAGGCGCCCACGTCCAATCAACCGCCATGCGGCGCCCAAGGCCGCAGGATGATGGGGCCCGCGGCGCTCCGCACTTGCCCCTTCGCTTCTCTACTAAGCCAAGTCCGAGCGCGCCTTGGGCCCGGGGGCTACTATCGGCGTTCTGGGAATGAGGGTCCCCAGACTTGACTGCCTGCGGCCTGCAGCGTGGCTCGAGTGGTGGCCCAGTACGACCCATCTTCATCAATGCAAAACTCAAGACCCTCGTGAGGGGCCAAGCCTCGCGGGGCGGATGACACAAGGCTTCCTCAGGAGCGGCCTCGCCAGGCAGGCTCGCGAGGAGGCGGAGAGATCAAGGCAAGGGTACCTCACGAGGTGCTCATGACACAAGCCGTGACGATCGAGACCAGGCGGGCACCAGGCAGGCACGGGCCTGCGCAATGTCCTTGTTTCCTCTTTGGTGCAAAGGGGGCAGGCACAGGCATGGAGTACCGAGGCATCAGGCAAAGGTTACCATTTCAGTGCAACGAGACCAAGTCCAGCAGAGCGGCAGGATGGAGGTCACCGTGGAGCCCAAGACGGTGTCATCACCAGTGCCTTTGGCAGTCGAAGACCAACTTTAGCCAGGATAACTTGTACTAGATGTTCCCCTTCAAAATGGCCGTTGTTGGCGCCCTTCCCGCTCAATATTTGGGAAGAGGACCAGGGCCCCTATAAATAGGGCTAGTCACCACAGTAGATAGGGAGGGAAGATCAGATAGGGACGAGAAGATTCACCCCAAGTAGAACACCTCATCAGCTCAAGAACACCTCTCGCGAGGCAGTTCTTCCTTGTACTATTCATCATACGCCCCTGAGGCAATCCACCACACCGCACACTGGAGTAGGGTATTACACCACAATGGTGGCCCGAACCAGTATAAATCTTGTGTCCCTCGTGTTGTTCATCGTTTAGCTTAGATTCTCACGAGGCGATCAGACGTGGATTAGTAGGGTGAAGATCTTCGCGCGCACCCTAGAGTTCGAACCTTAAGGGTCTGCTGGAACCCAACATCTGACACTCTTTTTAATAAGCAGGCGTCTGTAGCGACTGCCGCCTCTCATGCTGCGGAAGTATCCGGACTGAGGCATAGTCTGGAGCGGGCTGAAGGAGAACTTGGCCAAGTGAAGAAACAGTTGGAGGATAACCAAGGTATGAAGAAACCTTGTTTATTTAGCACAAATGAATAAGTGTGCATGATGAAAATATTTTTGTAATGTGCTCTAGGGGCGACGGCCGAAATTGAGGCTCTTAAAAAGGCTGTGGCCGAAGCCGAGAAGAAGGCAGCCGCAGAGCAGGCTCTCCGTGAGAAACACGAGGCCAGAGTTATTGAGGTTGAGCGAGAGCTTCAAGAGGTCATGAAGAAATGCGAGACCTTGGAGCAGAGTTTAGCAGGGAAAGAATCCAAACTCTCCCAGGCTCGCTAAGCTTAAAGTGATGCCCGGCGGGAAGCCCAAGGTGCCCTGAAGGAAATCTAGGAGGCAAGGAAGATTGCGGCTGGTAAGGCTTTTTCTATACAAAGCGGGTATTTGAAAGGACAAAATCAAGTTGAGAGTTTCAATTCTGATTTCTCCAGGGGTATTTGCAGAGCTACCACACAACATATCTGATGCCGCCCAATTCTACCGAGCTGAAGAGAGGAATACTACGGATAAAGCTCTTCTGTATGCAGTATCTGGCGCCGAATTATCCGGTGCCGTTTTCCGATCAACTAAAGCAGCTAGTCGAACTGCATAAGGCGGCCGAGCTAGCCATGAAGGATTTGATTATATGACTGTGGCCCGCCGAGCCGTTACTTCGGGCTCGTGAAGCGGTTTGTGAGTGCCTGCCCTCGACTCGAAGTCATCAAGCGGTCGGTCTATATAGAAGGTGCGCGAATGGCCTTCGCCCACGCAAAGGTGCATTAGGGGAAGATGGATGTAGAAAAGCTGATGACCGAGGGACCGCCGGAGGGAAAGGAGCACCGCAAGCCCGAGCTGTATTATGAAGGTGTCTTGACAGGAGCCCGCCTTGCGGCGGAGCAATGCACCAAGGAAATTATATTTCCATGAATACGGTCATGTTTGTCCTTTGTAATATTTGAACAAGATCATTTCTATCATTTATTGCCTGTTGTTTGAAAGTTTTTCCTCATGTGCGGCCGTTTTATATACTAATCCTGAGAGTTGGCCAGTCGTCGGCTTCTGCCCCCATGTAGTAAGTACGGGGGTGTTCGGGATAAACCTGAACACTCTTTATCCCAGTTTTGGGTCCTTGAAGGAGGTGTTCAGCACAACGAACCAGGCAATCAGACTATAGGGCTTTATCATTCTCACTTAGCCATAGGAGTTTTAAAAGGAAGGTACGTGCAGCCCCTGGTGTTCGGAAGACCGCACGAGGGGCTTTACAGGAGCCTGGTCAGAAGAAAAACCGATCCCTTGCACCCTGCATTGGTTATGGCATTATGCGGAAGAAATCCTTAAAGATTTCACAACCTCTCAAACAGCTGACCAGCTCTCGCTGCATCATGACAGTCAGTTTTCGACTTTCTCTACTGAGGTGCTCGTCTGGAAGAACCGGGACACAGTCGCAGTAGTTCTCCCTATGCTACCTTAGCCGATATAGCAGAATGTAAGGTACCAAAACATAGGAGCCGAGCAAACCCAATTATTGACCCAATACATGATTCGGAGCTGATGCATATAATGCTATAAGTTCGGGGTGCCGAACTGCCGTGAAGGTGTTCGGACTTTTTTGCCATAGTATGGGTATAACGAAGCCCCTGGCATATTCAGGCATATCACGATATGCAGCTGCCTTTTAACAAAAGAGTTTTAATAAGAAAAAGCAGCAAACGAGCATCATAGAAACTCACATGTTGTATTTGAATAATACGTCAATGCGTACGAGTATAGGTAATGTGATAAAAAGAAATATGACTGTGGAACCTGCTGAGACCAGGCGAGAGGAAGGTGTATGCGGATCCGGAGTATGGTCGGATGATCGTAGAGGGGAATATCTAGAGATTCCCTTACGCGCTCGAACTGTCTTCACGCCATCCGTCCTGGCCTATGCAAGGGTGAACCTGCAAAGAAAATGTAAGAAATGGTTTCGCGCCACAGAGCGGTTGAGCCGCGGTATGTGGCTTGTCTTAACTTTTTGCCGGAGTGTTTTTAGTTAAGCTCTGGGCGAGCCGGGCTATCCTTCCGCGCAGTAGTTCGGACTCCTTTGGCGGTGTCCGGGAGCTGGGCCTTGCCATTAACCATGATGACGCCGCACGGACCAAGCATCTTGAGTTTACGGTAGGCCTAATGTGGCACCGCATTGAACTGAGCGAATGCGGTTCGTCCGAGCAATGCCTGATAGTCATTGTGAAAGGACAATGTCGAAGACTAACTCTTCGGTATGGTAACTGTCCAGAGATTCGAAGACCACTTTCAGTGTGATTGAGACCGTGCAACAGGCCTCTACACCTGGTATGACACCTTTGAAGGTGTTTTTTGTGGGCTTGATCCTTGAGGGGTCGATGCCCATTTTGCAGACTGTATCCTGATAGAGCAGGTTCAAGCTACTGCCACCGTCCATGAGGACTCGTGTAAGGTGGAATCCGTCAATGATGGGGTCGAGGACCAATGCGGTCGAACCTCCATGACGAATACTGGTAGGATGGTCCCTGCGATCAAAAGTGATCGGACATGAGGACCATGTGTTGAGCTTTGGAGCGACTGGCTCCATTGCGTAGACGTCCCTTGGTTCACGCTTCTGCTTGGGAATGTGGGTTGCGAATATCATATTCACCATTTTCACCTGGGGAGGGAATTTCTTCGTCCTCCTTTGTTCAGTGATCGGGGATCTTCCTCGTCATCATCGCTTTGGGACCCCTTCCCCTTGTTTTCGGCACCTGACCTGCCGGCTTGTCTGAAGAACCAGCATTCTCTGTTGGTATGATTGGCTGGTGTTCCTGGGGTGCCATGAATTTGGCATGGACGGTCGAGTATGCGGTCCAAACTGGACAGGCCTGAATTGTTTTTGTTGAATGGCTTTTTCCGCTGACCGGACTTGGAGGCACCGAATTCTGCATTGTCTGCCGTGTCTTCAGCACTATCACCGTTTTTACGACGCTTGTGTTTGTTGTGCCGTGGTTTGTTGGGTCACGGTGCCACCGGAGAAGGCCGGGAAACAGTACTTATAGGCGGAAGGTAGCGCGACGGTCATCAGAATTCAATGCATAAGCAGGCATGGCTTAGCGCGCCAGCTTGCCGTGGAAAACTAGAGAAACTGAAATTATGACTGTGTCGTCCCATCCCGTCTACGTCGCACGCCGGCATGACGGTCAAAGGAGTGCACTCGAATCATCTCCCTCGTTGTCTATAATGATTCCATGGATTTAAAAAGCCCGCAACAATTAAAGCGCATCTTTTTTCACATCAGTTAGCTACCTTAATTACGGCCGGCTGCATGCAGGCACTCAGAATCGCTCACAGCCAGTACGTGGAGCAGCATGCAACGAGTCGCAGCCGAGGGCACGCATGCAGCCACTTAAATCACTGGAATTAATTAGGCTTAAACTTCTGCATGCAGTTAATTATTGCCATGCCTTGGTCTTGCTGCTTTGCTCACGGGACTAATAAACTCGGACGGAGGGAGTACCTTGGTTGGTGAGAGGTTTGAATTAAGCCCTGCAAACCGGAAAGGAGGTACTAGTACGTGCGTGGTCCGCTATTTATTCGTGTAGGATCGAGTAGGTCGTTTCTTGAATTGAGCCCTGCAAACCGAAAAGGAGGTAGTACGTGCGTGATCCGCTATTTATCCATGTAGGATTGAGTAGGTCGGATAGTGTAGCTTGTCAGTTTCTTCAGAGGTAGGCATTTTTATTCCAAAAACTGTCACTTCGGATCTTGCGTCGCAAATAAAACTGCCAGGAGCGCATTAGTAGGCTAGCTAGTGATCGATCAATAACTTGTAAACACTGAGCGAACAGAAAAAAGTAATTGTTAATGCATCACAATGATTCACATATCATATACAAATATGTAGCTCCAAAAGCAAAGATCAACCACTTCGGATCTTGCATCGCAACTAAAACAAACTAGTATGATTCCCTTACATAAGATCAACATGTTAATGCATCTCAATGATTCCTAGATCATATACAAATATGTAGCTCCAAAAGCAAAGATCTAGAAAAAACATATGTTCTTCCTACTAACATGGATGCTTCTCTTGACCAACATTCAGTACAGACCGAAAGACAAATTTGTTTGTGAAGTCTACAATTCCTCTTGCAAACGTAAGTGCTTTCACCAACAGTTGGAACCATGAGAATGAACCACACATGATGGAGGAACAACCACTACAATATGATTTGGTCTTCTCTCGATCACACGGCGAGACTATTTTCGGAATACAAACTTTAACTTAGGCAAAATGATGCCCATTGTATAATCAGACCAAAGCAATGAAGCACCTAGTGTTGACCAATAAATAGTACAGTACTACTTTTCTGCAGTCCATGAAGTGACTATCCAATCTTTCTGTGTCTATTTTCAAATGGCACTACATGCAGTGACTATACTATTCTCTTGTGCAGTTCAACCAAAATTGCGGTCACTTTGTTTGTTTGCCAAATAGCAACGGGCAGACATCTTTGTCTGCACAAATATCAAGCAGCTAGTAAACATATACCACACCTTGTATTTTCGGTTTAAACATGTCTCTTCCGCTTAGCATCTGTCATGTTCTGCACTGGACAATTTGATACAGTTATGTTTTGCCCTGGACAATTTCATAATGAATTGATTTGCTGGTTCAGAGCAGAAATATAGCGCCTATTCTTCATCAGACCAAGGGTATCCATGTTCGCAGTGATGGAAGAGGTGAAATCGATACAACCAAAATTGAGCATCCAATCATTGAATCATGTCCTGAACCTCCAATGTAGGTCCACCCTGCCAATAAATTCACATGCAAACCACTAGTATTACTATCTAATGACAGTACAAAAAGAGTAGCAGGATAGTTGCAAACCATGTACCTTTGTAATGAACAGCTCATAGTGCCACCAATTGGATATAAAGGTTTGGCAGAAAACATGCTCCTAATGTTGAACCAGTTGGACTTTTTGTGCAGTTCCACTAAAATTGAGCATCCCTATTTGCATAGATATTGAAAGTGTGATTACTGTAAAAATGACACTAGTTGAAGCATAGACTCACAAATATAAGCATTCCAATTTCTTAATGGGAAAAGGTAGCAAGACTGTTTCTAACCACCCGTTTGAAGGAATAAATAAGGCAACAGCGACTGATGTCAGAAAGGCATATATAGTTCTTTTTGAAAGAATGGTCGACTCCTGACCTGTCCTCTTCTTTTAAGCATATTTTGTGCAGTTCAACTAAAATAAAATGCCATCACCGCCTTGAAAATTCAGTGACACTGTACAAAAGCAAATGACTTAACATTACATCATGATGTCAGGTATGTAGTTGACAGGCATTAGAGACAAACATACAGACCTCCTCCGATAACATAATGAACGTTAATTTTAACAAAAATGTGACTAGCTTTACCAGGATAATTTGAGTGAACTCTACACCCTCTGTTCCTTAATACAAGACATTTTCGCGGTTCAATTTAAAGTACCCAAACGTCTAGTATTTAGAAAAACAGGTAGTAGCTTTCTTGAGCACATATCTGGGAAAGCTTACCACACTTTATTTAAGTCCATACGCTGATGCAAGACCATTCGAATACTACAAATATTACACTAATCCAGTGGCTAGTGCAACAGTAGAGTAGTTATTTTATCACAGGGTACAGTACAATGGTTTTACTGAATAGATTTCGATAAACTCTAGCACTGGAAGATTTCTATAAGAATTAACAATACAAAATGTAAAGGTAACAAGTTTCAGCATTGGTATACTAGCTGTGCATGAGCATTAAACCAAATACAAAAGTATGAAGGTAACTAGCATTATTAACTAATGATAGTATAAAGAAATTGCAAACCATGTACTTCCAAGGTAAATATCATTTCGAACTCGTGGGGACCTTAAAAATTGCTATCCCAATCTTGATAATCGATCAAACATAGAAACTTGATCGAACGAATCAAGAGAATAGCCGGAGGAGGAGGTGCCCACTCTTGACCTTTCCTCTTGTCTTCATAATTTTTTGTGCAATTTAACCAAAATAAAATGACATCAGTGCCTTGGCATTTTGGTGACACTGTACAAAAAAATTAACTTATCTCATGAAAGTGAGGTATGTAATCTATAAGCATTAACAGTGCAAAAATCTGAAGGTAGTAACAAGTTTCATCATTGGTATACTGACTGTGCAACAACATTAGAATGCCTTAGCTGAAAAATCTTTAATACATCCACAATCAACAATGATACGTCCATTTTGCATCATGCTTTTATATCAATATTTATTGAATGGGCTGTTATTCCACGTTATGTCACAATACTTAAGGCTATTCTCTCTTATTTTACAAGGTTTACATGAAGAGGGAGAATGCCGACAGCTGGAATTCTGGGCTAGAAAAGGAGCAAATATTGAAGGCCTATTCTGCGCAACTCCAAAAGTCCTGAAACTCCACGGAATACCTTAAAATAAATAAAGAAAAATCGTTGCCAAATATGAAGGCCAGGGGGCCCACACCATGCTCACGAGGGTGGGGGTGCCCCCCGGGCGCGCCCCCCTACCTCGTGGGCCCCCTGGTGGCTCTCCGACGCCCATCTTCTCCTATATGAAGTCTTTCGATGAGAAAAAAATAGAAGGCAACCTTTCGGGACGAGACTCCGCCACCACGAGGCGGAACCTTGGCGGAACCAATCTAGGGCTCCGGCAGAGCTGTTCTGCCGGGGACACTTCCCTCCGGGAGGGGGAAATCATCACCATCGTCATCACCAACACTCCTCTCATCGGGAGAGGGCAATCTCCATCAACATCTTCACCAGCACCATCTCATCTCCAAACCCTAGTTCATCTCTTCTATCCAATTCTTGTTTCCAAGTCCGGGATTGGTGCTAGTAGGTTGCTAGTAGTGTTGATTACTCCTTGTAGTTGATGGTAGTTGGTTTATTTGGTGGAAGATCATATGTTCAGATCCTTTATGCACATTATTACCCCTCTGATTATGAACATGAATATGCTTTGTGAGTAGTTACATTTGTTCCTGAGGACAAGGGAGAAGTCTTGCTATTAGTAGTCATGTGAATTTGGTATTCGTTTGATATTTTGATAAGATGTATGTTGTCTAACCTCTAGTGGTGTTATGTGAACGTCGACTACATAACACTTCACCATTATTTGGGCCTAGAGGAAGGCATTGGGAAGTAATAAGTAGATGATGGGTTGCTAGAGTGACAGAAGCTTAAACCCTAGTTTATGCATTGCTTCGTAAGGGGCTGATTTGGATCCATATGTTTCATGCTATGGTTAGGTTTACCTTAATACTTTTGTTGTAGTTGCGGATGCTTGCAATAGAGGTTAATCATAAGTGGGATGCTTGTTCAAGTAAGAACAACACCCAAGCACCGGTCCACCCACATATCAAATTATCAAAGTACCGAACGTGAATCATATGAGCGTGATGAAAACTAGCTTGACGATATTCCCATGTTTCCTCGGGAGCGATTTTCCTATTATAAGAGTTTTTCCAGGCTTGTCCTTTGCTACAAAAAGGATTGGGCCACCTTGCTGCACTTTATTTACTTTTGTTACTTGTTTCTCGTTACCATTTATCTTATCACAAAACTATCTGTTACCACTTATTTCAGTACTTGCAGAGAATACCTTGCTGAAAACCGCTTATCATTTCCTTCAGCTCCTCGTTGGGTTCAACACTCTTACTTACCAAAAGGACTAAGATAGATCCCCTATACTTGTGAGTCATCAAGACTCTTTTCTGGCGCCGTTGCCAGGGAGTGAAGCGCCTTTGGTAAGGAAAAATTTATATAGTGTGCTGAAATTTTCTGTCACTTGTTACTATGGAAAGTAATTGTCTGAGGGGCTTGTTCGGGGTATATTCACCTCGTCCAGTAGAGCAAAGAGTTTCTCCTCAACCTACTGAACCTATTGAAAATGAAACTCCTTTTCAAATTCCTTCGGGTTTGATGGAAAAACTGCTAGCTAACACTTTTACAGGAGATGGAACAAAGCATCCTGATGAACATCTATGCTATGTGGATGATGTTTGTGGACTATTTAAGCTTGCAGGTATACCCGATGATGTTCTTAAGAAGAAGGCCTTCCCTTTATCTTTGAAGGGAGACGCATTGACATGGTATAGGCTATGTGATGATATGAGATCATGGAACTATAAAAGATTGAAATTGGAATTTCATCAAAAGTATTACCCTATGCATCTTGTTCATTGTGATCGCAATTATATATATAATTTTTGGCCTCGCGAAGAAGAAAGCATCGCTCAAGCCTGGGGGAGGCTTAAATCAATGTTATAGTCATGCCCCAATCATGAGATCCCAAGAGAAATAATTATGCAAAGTTTTTATGCTCGGCTTTCTGATAACAATCGCACCATGCTCGATACTTCTTGTGCTAGCCCTTTTATGATGAAGCCTATTGAATTTAGATGGATTTTATTGGATAGAATTAAACGCAACTCTGAAGATTGGGACCTTGACGAAGGTAAGGAGTCAGGTATGACACCCAAGTTTGATTGTGTTAAATCTTTTATGGATACCGATATTTTCCGTAAGTTTAGCACTAAATATGGACTTGACTCCGAGATAGTAGCTTCTTTCTGTGAATCTTTTGCTACTTATGTTGATCTCCCCAAGGAGAAGTGGTTTAAATATCATCCTCCCATAGAAGTAAAAGTAGCCGCACCTATTAAAGTTGAAGAAAAGACTGTCACTTACAATGATCCTATTGTTCCCACTTCTTATGTTGAGAAACCACCTTTCCCTGTTAGAATGAAGGATCATGCTAAAGCTTCAACTGTTGTTCGTAAAAGCAATATTAGGACTTATACACCTCCTGAGCAAGTCAAAGTAGAACCCAATATTGCTATTGTTGAAGATCTATTGTCTGATAATATTGATGGGCATGTTATTCAATTCTCTGGTGAAACTGCTAGAATTGCTAAACCCTGTGATAGAGATAAACATAGACCTGTGGTAGGCGTGCCTGTTATTTCTATTAAAATAGGAGATCATTGTTATCATGGCTTATGTTATATGGGTGCTAGTGCTAGTATTATACCCATTGACTTATACAAAGAAATTATGCATGAAATTGCACCTGCTGAGTTAGAAGAAATTGATGTCACAATTAAACTTGCCAATAGAGATATTATATCTCCAATAGGAATTGTTAGAGATGTTGAAGTCTTGTGTGGGAAAACCAAATAACCCGCTGATTTTCTTGTTCTTGGTTCTCCACAAGATAGCTTTTGTCCCATTATATTTGGTAGACCCTTCTTGAATTCTGTTAATGCTAAGATAGACTGCGAAAAGAATGTTGTTACTATTGGCTTGGATGATATGGTTCATGAGTTTAATTTCTCTCAATTTAGTAAACAACATCGTGAAGAAGAACTGCCTAGTAAGGATGAAATTATTGGTCTTGCTTCTATTGCCGTACCTCCTAGTGATCCTTTAGAACATTATTTGCTAGACCATGAAAATGATATGTTCATGAATGAAAGAAGGGAAATAGATGAAGTATTCTTTAAACAGGAACCTATTCTGCAACACAATTTGCCTGTTGAAATCCTAGGGGATCCTCCTCCACCCAAGGGTGATCCTGTGTTTGAGCTTAAACCGTTGCCTGATAATCTTAAATATGCTTATCTTGATGAAAAGAAAATATATCATGTCATTATTAGTGCTAACCTTTTAGAGCATGAAGAAGAAAGATTGTTGAAAACTCTGAAAAAGCACCGTGCTGCTATTGGATATACTCTGGATGATCTTAAGGGCATCAGTCCCACTCTATGTCAACATAAAATAAATTTGGAAGCTGATGCCAAACCAGTTTGTGATCCTCAACGACGTTTGAATCCTAAAATGAAAGAAGTGGTAAGAAAGGAAATACTCAAGCTTCTGGAGGCAGGTATAATTTAACCCGTTGCTGATATTCAGTGGGTAAGTCCTGTCCATTGTGTCCCTAAAAAGGGAGGTATTACTGTTGTCCCTAATGATAAAGATGAATTGATTCCGCAAGGAATTATCACGGGTTATAGGATGGTAATTGATTTCCACAAATTAAATAAGGCTACTAAGAAAGATCATTACCCCTTACCTTTTATTGATCAAATGCTAGAAAGATTATGCAAACATACACACTATTGCTTTCTAGATGGTTATTCCGGTTTTTCTCAAATACCTGTGTCGGCTAAGGATCAATCAAAGACTACTTTTACATTCCATTTTGGTACTTTTGCTTATAGACGTATGCCTTTTGGTTTATGTAATGCACCTGCTACCTTTCAAAGATGCATGATGGCTATATTCTCTGACTTTTGTGAGAAAATTTGTGAGGTTTTCATGGATGACTTTTCCGTCTATGGTTCCTCTTTTGATGATTGCTTGAGCAATATTGCTCGAGTTTTGCAGAGATGCGAAGAAACTAATCTTGTCTTGAATTGGGAAAAGTGCCACTTTATGGTTAATGAAGGTATTGTCTTGGGGCACAAAGTTTCTGAAAGAGGTATTGAAGTTGATAAAGCCAAGGTTGATGCTATTGAAAAGATGCCATGTCCCAAGGACATCAAAGGTATAAGAAGTTTCCTTGGTCACGCTAGATTTTATAGGAGGTTCATTAAGGACTTCTCAAAAATCTCTCGGCCTCTGACTAATTTATTACAAAAAGATGTACCATTTTTCTTTGATGATGGTTGTGTAGAAGCATTTGAAATACTTAAGAAAGCATTAGTCTCTGCACCTGTTGTTCAGCCACCTGAATGGAATTTACCCTTTGAAATTATGTGTGATGCTAGTGATTATGTTGTAGGTGCTATTCTAGGGCAAAGAGTTGATAAGAAATTAAATGTTATCCATTATGCTAGTAAGACTCTTGACAATGCTCAAAGAAATTATGCTACTACTGAAAAGGAACTTTTAGCAGTTGTATTTGCTTGTGATAAATTCAGACCCTATATTGTTGATTCTAAAGTAACTATTCACACAGATCATGCTGCTATTAAATATCTTATGGAAAAGAAAGACGCAAAACCTAGACTTATTAGATGGGTTCTCTTGCTCCAAGAATTTGATTTGCATATTGTTGATAGAAAAGGAGCTGAGAACCCCGTTGCACACAACTTATCTAGGTTAGAGAATGTTCTTGATGACCCACTACCTATTGACGATAGCTTTCCTGATGAACAATTAAATGTCATAAGTACTTCTCGTAGCACTCCATGGTATGCTGATTATGCTAATTATATTGTTGCTAAATTTATACCACCTAGCTTCACACACCAACAAAAGGAAAAGTTTTTCTATGACTTGCGACATTACTTTTGGGATGACCCACAACTTTATAAAGAAGGAGTAGATGGTGTTATTAGACGTTGTGTACGTGAGCATGAACAGGAACAGATCCTACGCATGTGTCACTCCGAAGCTTATGGAGGACACCACGCTGGAGATAGAACTGCACATAAGGTATTGCAATCCGGTTTTTATTGGCCTACTCTCTCCAAGGATGCCCGTAAGTTTGTTTTGTCTTGCGATGAATGTCAAAGAATTGGTAATATTAGTAGACGTCAAGAAATGCCTATGAATTATTCACTTGTTATTGAACCATTTGATGTTTGGGGCTTTGATTATATGGGACCTTTTCCTGCCTCTAATGGATATACTCATATTTTAGTTGCTGTTGATTACGTTACTAAGTGGGTAGAAGCTATTCCAACTAGTAGTGCTGATCATAACACTTCTATTAAAATGCTTAAGGAAGTTATTTTTCCGAGGTTTGGAGTCCCTATATATTTAATGACTGATGGTGGTTCACACTTTATTCATGGTGCTTTCCGTAAGATGCTTGCTAAATACGACGTTAATCATAGAATTGCATCTCCATATCACCCGCAGTCTAGTGGTCAGGTAGAATTGAGCAATAGAGAGCTCAAATTAATTTTGCAAAAGACTGTCAATAGGTCTAGAAAGAATTGGTCCAAGAAACTTGATGATGCATTATGGGCCTATAGAACTGCATATAAAAATCCTATGGGTATGTCTCCATATAAAATGGTTTACGGAAAAGCTTGTCACTTACCTCTCGAACTAGAACATAAGGCATACTGGGCTATTAAAGAGCCAACTATGATTTCAAGCTTGCCGGTGAGAAGAGGTTATTTGATATTAGCTCACTTGATGAATGGAGAACCCAAGCTTATGAAAATGCCAAGTTGTTTAAAGAAAAGGTTAAAAGATGGCATGACAAAAGGATACAAAAACGTGAGTTTAATGTAGGTGATTATGTATTGCTATACAACTCTCGCTTAAGACTTTTTGCAGGAAAACTTCTCTCCAAATGGGAAGGTCCTTACGTTATCGAGGAGGTCTATCATTCCGGTGCCATAAAAATCAACAACTTCGCGGGCACAAATCCGAAGGTGGTAAACGGTCAAAGGATCAAACACTATATCTCAGGTAATCCTATAAATGTTGAAACTAATATTATTGAAACCGTAACCCCGGAGGAATACATAAAGGACACTTTCTAGAACGTTCTAGACTTCGAAAAGGAATAGGTATGTGGTACGGTAAGTAAACCGACTCCAAAACAATTTTTAAGGCAATATTTCTCCGTTTTGGAATATTTAGAAAAATAGAAAAATAAGTAGCAGTCCGGGGAGGACACGAGGCCTCCACGAGGGTGTAGGACGCACCCCCTACCTCGTGAGCATCTCGTGTGCCCTCCGGACTCCGGTTCCTTGCACGATACGTATTTTGGTGGGTAAAAATTCATTATATATACTCCCGAAGGTTTTGACTCTCGTATCATGCAAATCTCCCCTGTTTTTGTTTCGAGCTATTTATGTTGCAGATTTAAAGTATCATGACTTGTCCCTCCTCCAACAACGAAGACAAGGATGCTTGGCTATTGAAGATAGAGTTGAAAAGAGAGGAACCAGAAGAGATCAACAAGGATGAAAGGATCAAGAAGGCCATGGAGTTTCAAGCACCGGTGGTGAAAGAAGAAGACATCCCTCAACCTTTACCTAACCTTTTCACTCCAACGGAGATTGAAGCCTTCAAGATGATTGAGTTAGCCCGCATACAGAACACGTATATTACACAGGAGAATATCTTGTTGAAGGATCATATTGCTGGGCTCAAGGGCATTATCCACAAGTTGGAGGAACTTTTATGCTCAATGTGCGATTATCCACCGTCATCATCGCCACCTCCATCACCTCCGACGACATAATCACATGGGTATGGGCACTCCCCTTGGCAACTGCCAAGCTTGGGGGGGTGCCTTGGTATCGTATCACCATCAAAACTCCTATCTTTACCATTTTTCTTAGTTCGATCCTTTTAGTAGTATCTTGATTTAGTAGAATAAAGTTATGGCATGATCTAGTTTTGAGTTTTGCTTTATAATCCTTCTTTGTAATCGAGTCCGTGAGCTATATAATAAAGATTAGTGTTGAGTCAAGGGCTTGAGTATTTTGCCATGATCTTGGGTGATCAGAAGAAAAAGAATAAAAAGAATCAAAGAGTTCATATTGATCTTATTGAAAGTAATTACTTCACATAGAAAGAGTATGATGATTAAAAGTTGTTGGGAGTTGGCAAATGTAGATTTGGTCATCGTTGCAATTAATAGGAAGTAATAAGGAAAGAGAGGCTTCACATATAGATATATTATCATTGACATCTTTTATGACTGGGAGCACTCATTAAAATATGACATGCTAAAGAGTTGAGGTTGGACAAGGAAGACAACATAATGAGTTATGTTTTCTTACATCTGAGATAAAGTATGTTGTCATGGACCCTCTACCGTGTTGAGCTTGCCTTTCCCCCTCATGCTAGCCAAATTCTCAACACCAAGTAGAAATACTACTTGTGCTTCCAATTACCCTTAAACCAGTTTTGCCATGAGAGTCCACCATATCTACCTATGGATTGAATAAGATCCTTCAAGTAAGTTGTCATCGGTGCAAGCAATAAAAATTGCTCTCTGAATATGCATGACTTATTAGTGCAGAGAAATAAGCTTTGTACGAACTTGTTGTGGACGCAATAAAAGCGACGGACTGCATAATAAAGGTCCACATGCAAGGGGCAATATAAAGTGATGTTTTTTTGCATTAAGATTTTGTGCATCAACCCTAAACGCGCATGACAACCTCTGCTTCCCTCTGCGAAGGGCCTATCTTTTATTATTATCCTCTACCTTATGTAAGAGTCACGGTGATCTTTACCTTTCTTTTTTCATTTTATCCTTTGGCAAGCTCAGCATGTTGGAAAGAACATGATATATATATATATATATATATATATATATATATATATATATATATATATATATATATATATATATATCTAAGTGGATGTGGGGGAGCATGAATTGTTATTGTTGACATTACCCTTGAGGTAAAAGGTTGTGGGGAAAAACTATAAGCCCCTATCTTTCTCTGTGTCCGATTAAAACTCCGTAACCACAAGTATTGCGTCAGTGTTAGCAATCATGAAGGACTAAGTGATAGTTGAGTATGTGGACTTGCTTTTAAGCTCTGACATAGACTCTTTCTGATGTTATGATAAATTGCAATTGCTTCAATGACTGAGGGTATAATTTGTTGGTGCTCAATAAGGTTTCTGATTCATACTTTACCTTTGTGAGAAGATCATCACTTGAACATGAGTAATCATATGACAAAATTATTTATGTTGCTGTAATAGAAATAATCATGATGCCTTCATGTCCGTATTTTATTTTTATCGACGCCTCTACCTCTAAACATAAGGACATATTTATTGTTATCGGCTTTTCGCTTGAGGACAAGCGAGGTCTAAGTTTGGGGGAGTTGATACGTCCATTTTGCATCATGCTTTTATATCAATATTTATTGAATGGGCTGTTATTCCACGTTATGTCACAATACTTAAGGCTATTCTCTCTTATTTTACAAGGTTTACATGAAGAGGGAGAATGCCGGCAGCTGGAATTCTGGGCTAGAAAAGGAGCAAATATTGAAGGCCTATTCTACGCAACTCCAAAAGTCCTGAAACTCCACGAAATACCTTAAAATAAATAAAGAAAAATCTTCGC